>NC_051179.1:194127492-194155403 GCF_013339695.2 Rhipicephalus sanguineus
AAGCTACGCACCCAGCATCCGGACGAATCCTTGCTGGAGTACGTATGGGCGATGGACGAACTTTATCGCCTCGCTAACCCTGTCGCCACCAACGCGGAGAAAGTCGAGCGCGTTACACGGCAAGCGCACCCGACTTTTGCGGCGCACTTCAGGGGATGCAAGTTCGCAGACCTAGAAGAGCTCGCCGCCGAAGTGAAGCGCATACAAGGGGACATCCTCGCGGCGCGAGCATATCGCCCGCCTCCACCCGCAGCGCAGTCACTCGAGCCTCGCTGCGCGTGGAACGGTGGCGCGGTCAGTTCAGAGGCGTTTCGGGGTAACGCGTCAGCATCGTTCGCTGATGAGCACGTACCGCGCGGTTGGGAACTGTCAGACCGCGCTTTGGACCCCTACGCTTACGCGCTTCGTACGGCCCGCGCTGCGCCTGCATGTGACGTTCCGCGGCAGGAGCACGTGGTCGAGACGAGCCCAGACGAGCGGCGCAACGGGGAGCGAGGCCCGCCGGATCGCGGCGACGAGTGCCCGGGCCGGAGTGGATTCCTCGGTCCTTGCTACCGGTGCGGCGCACCGGGGCACATCGCCCGCTAATGCGGCCGCACGCCGGGTCAGGAGCGAACACGCGGTTCGGGAAACGGACGACGCCGCCGGTGAACCACGTCGGGCACCGCGCGGCGATCCGTAGTCCTACCGATGCGTTCGGATCACTAGTCTGTCGCGCAGGTGATGCACTCGCCCGCACCGTTAATCGAGTTAGCGATAGCTCGAAAGAAGTTTGTAGCACTTTTGGATACTGGGGCAAGCGCTTCATTATTTGGGGACGAGGTGTTGCACCATCTCTGCTAGAACAATATCCGCTTAAGACAAAGCAACATCATGTTCCGCCTTGCTTCGGACACAGCGCAATCGAGCGGTGCGGCTAGACTTGTGATCCGCTGGGAAAGACGCGTGAGGCGACAACGCTTCGTCCATCTTCCCGGTTTGTCAATGCCTCTAATCCTGGGTCGAGACTTTCTCGCCAAGTCAGGTATTGTCATTGACATTGCAAGAGGGGGTTACCGAGAGCGCGACGGAGACGCGCTAAAGCTTTTCGCGAGGAGGCCCGTGAGGTACGCTCTTACGCTGCTGCCGTCAAAACCTCCCTGCTCGAGAACAACACCACGGACCGCGGCCTGCAGCGCCCTACTCCTGCGCCGCGCCGTTCCCTCCTGCCAGCAGCGACCTCCGCCACGGTGGACGAGCCTGCTGACCTACCTACCACGCCTGCAGAGGATCCTAGGGACGCCCTCATCGCGACCCTACTGGCCACTCTGCAGGCCGTGGCACGAGACCTACCCGAGGAGCACCCCCTGCGAGCCACCTGCCTTCAGGCGATCGGCGCGCGGCCCGGTGCTCCCAGGGGCGAGTAGAGTCGCCCCCCCCCCCCTTCGGGACGGCCCCCCTGAGGACCCCCGACCACCTCGGCTGCGGCGAACACCTACTACTAGTATCCACGGGTGACGCCTCGGCAACGTCGCTACACCTACCGCGCCTGCTGCGCACTCATCACTTCGTCTTTCTCCTACTCCTACTCTTTTTCCCCCATCCCCCCACCCCTACAAGGCACTGCGCCGTGTCGCCTCAAGGCAGACAGAAATTAGGTGTCTTTTTCCTTTGCTCAATAATCACAAGAAGAAGAAGCACCCGCATTGACAACGGCATGCCAATCGCAGGGAGCAGCGCGAGTGAGAGAGGAGGAAAGCGCGCGGAGTAAGCGAGTAACCCCGCCAGAACAATGTGCCGCGGTACAGGGAAGGTCAGTGCACCCGCTTTTGGCAGAAGCACACAGCATGCCAGAAAGGGAAAGGGTGCAGTTGTCGTCGCTGTTGTACGAGTATGACGCGATTTTCACTGACCGCCCGGGCCGCACTACGCTGGTCAAGCACACAATTGACACGGGTGACGCACGACCTTGGAAATGCAATCCCCGACCGATTAGCTTGGCTAAGCGGAAGGCACTTGACGCCGCCTTGGACGAACTCATCGACACAGGCGTGGTCGAAAGGTCAAACAGCCCATGGGGTTTCCCGGTGGTTCTAGTTCCAAAAAAGGATGATACTTATCGCCTTTGTGTAGACTACCGCAGGCTGAATGAGGTTACGAAGAAGGACGCATACCCTCTTCCATCCATTTCATCGTTAGTATTCAACCTAGGCGGGGCGAAGTACTTTACGACGCTCGATGCTAGTCGTGGATATTTTCAGGTCGAAATGGACGAGCGGGACAGAGAGAAGTCAGCTTTCACATGCCACAGGGGACTTTTCCAATTCAGGAGAATGTCTTTTGGCTTG
The DNA here is from genome assembly GCF_013339695.2 of Rhipicephalus sanguineus. Lineage (NCBI taxonomy): Eukaryota > Metazoa > Arthropoda > Arachnida > Ixodida > Ixodidae > Rhipicephalus > Rhipicephalus sanguineus. Next base: position 194,129,820 of record NC_051179.1, read on the forward strand.
GTGGGAGCTCCCGCTACTTATCAGAGGATAATGGACCAAGTTCTGGGCGATGCAAAGTGGCAGCACGCCCTAGCATATCTAGACGACATAGTGGTTTACTCGTAAACATTCGATGAGCACTTGCGCCACTTAAGAGACGTTCTAGAAAGGCTGAGGTCTGCGGGCATCACTCTGAACCATAGGCGTGCGCAGGGGGGGGGGGGGGCAATGGGGGCGAGAAGGGGGGGCGCAATGTCAGCCCTATACATTGTAGGGGGGGCGAGAAGAGGGGCGCAAAGGCAGCCGCATACATTGACATAATAGGGAGGGGGGCGCTGCGACGAACCTTCGCCCCCCCTGAAGGGGAACCCTGCGCACGCTTATGCTCTGAACCCGAACAAAGCTCAGATAGCGGCGACCCGAATAACATTGTTGGGATTCACGCTTGACGAGGGTCGCATTTTGCCGAACAAGGGTACACTCTAAGAAAAAAAGGACTAAAAGGGGTAGGGAGGTTAGTCCTTTTGGGGATCAACTGATTTGCCACAACCAATAGTTCTTTTGGGGATGAACTGCAAGGGGATAAACAGTTAGTCTTTGAAGGATTAACTGCAAAGGACTAACGGTTGCTCCTGTAAGGAGTAACAGTTGATTTTCGGATATGGTCCCTGAAGGAGCAAATGTTACTCCTGTAAGGACTAACAGTTGGTTTTTGGAAATGGTCCCTGAAGGAGTATTGGTTGATCCTCAGAAATGATCCTTGGGAGAGCAAATCACGCTTCGCAATTGTGAGAAATGGTGGTGAAGTTCCTGCGCTCTTAGGAACGGACATTTCATGGAAACATGCCACTTAAATAGTGCTTTAGAAGTGGTACCCAACTTACATGTATTAACTGCTATTAATGCATTCAGTGAGCGCTTGCAAGCAATAATGCTGATCATTCGAATTTACTTTGCCGAACTTGAGAGAAATTGTGTATACCGGCTTCAAGACTTGCCCTAGCGAGAATATTTAGTTGCGTGCCCTGATCTTTCAATCCTTTAAAGGACCCCTGACAGCAAAATTTTTGTTGGTGACTTTTTTACTGTAATTTGTAGCTTTGGGTCTGGTAATCCCTAAGTTAAATCGTAAATGCTCTAGCGTATCGTATAACTAATTCTAGCGTAGTTAATTGTGACCATTTTAGCGTCACTTCAAAACGCCCGCCTAAAAACCACAAGAAACTAGCGACCCATGCGGGGAGCGTCAAAGACCACGTGCACTCAAGCTGTGGTGACGTAGAAAGCGCGGTTTTCAAATCGGGGCCCCGCGCGCGGTAGAGATTGAAAGTATGTGGTATGGGTTAAACCTGTTAAGCGCGTGACCCCTCACGAAAACTACCTCGAGAGCAGCCCGACAACAAAGCGAGAGGGGTGCGGAACAATAGGCCTCGCCGGGTGCCAGTCGTCGTATTGTGCATGTGCGCCCCGCAAACGCACGCCGCACGCTTCGACACAGCAAAGAGAGTGAAAGCATGGCTGGCAGTCGGCTCCAAACACACTCAGAGATCGTCGACGTCATTGTTACTAGCGTATCGTCACTCAGGGTGATTTTTGTGCAATGTATCACACCGAACACGTAGCACTAGTGTCGATGTTGCAGGGCAGCCGATTTTTTGTTTTTTCTCCTACGCTGTTTGACATCGAATTAAAATAACTTCCACGCGACGGATGCCGTTCAAATTTGGCCAAGAAGACCTATGCATACCAAGCGATCGAATGATGGGCACATCTCGATCTTGAAATTTGATGTCAGTGCTCCTTTAAAACACTTTGAATCCTATGAACAAGGTAAAAATTTGGCGAGAAGTGGCAAACCACGACACGGGAACACAGGTCACATGAATGACACCAAACACACACACATGCACAGTGATTCAGGTTACCAACGGTTTTGATTTCTTGATTGTGTAAGTTGCAGATAGCCTACGGTGTTCTATAAAGTATTCAAGGAAGAAAGAGAAACACGATTCTATTAAGGTCAATCTTTATTTTTACGAAAACACCAAAAAGGAACGAATGCCACCATTTAGTTGGTGTAGGGCCTGTTCCCGAATTACTAGGGCGAGTCCTACCTGGAAGAAATACAAAAAAAATTGTTACAAAATAAAGTAGCTAGAAGAGAACGACTTAATCACGTAAGCCCCAATAATTGCGCAGTCGCATGCTCAAAAACATGCGACGCACAATGCTTTTTTAGTCTTCATATTATTTATAATACAATGTACCAAGGCAATGAAAATAATAAACTTACCTTCAAAATTAGGAGAGGGACGTTGTTTGCAGAGCAAGTAAATCCAGAAATTGTTGATCACACCTCGATGTGACGGCGTCCATCTCTGAAGCTTTGCAGAAAAGAAGCTGCGATGGAGTCTTGCATGTAAGCTGAGGTGTCCATTTTTCCGCAGGCAAGTTACGATGTTGGATCCAATGAACAGCCGGTACACAGAAACAAACGTGCATGCGCGTCCACAATTGCAGCACATGCAGCGAGGTATGTTCTTCACAGCTGCGTTCATAGTCTGCGTAAATAGCGGCACTCGCTGACCCCGAAATAAGAGCAAGATAGATCACAAGTGACGAACAAGACCCGGCCGCACTCGACACTCCGGCGAGCGATACTGAAGAAGAAAGAGTGCGGCGCGGAAGGATACCCAACATAAGCGCTGAAACGTCCGTCAGATTTACACGATTGTCACCGCCAGTGAATATTGGGAAGCTTATTGGTGAACTAAGTTTCAAGTCCTCATAATTTATGACACAATATTAACACACTACAAATTAAATTAAACTTTTCTCGCGTTATTTTCTTGATCGCAGCAGTAAGCGGGCCGACGCGCCGATGCCTTCTTGTCATCTGTGCAGTGGACATTTTGAACATGCGTTCGCCGAATTCCTTACCCCTCAGGTCGTCGCCGCCTGCAACCCGCACCGCGACAGAGTAGAAAGGAGGGCTTCGGAACAATATGGCGCGCCTGGCCGAGAGCTAAGCTCATGACCTTTGAAAGAGGCATTCGTGGGTCTACGATCACTGCTTCGCGTTCGTTCGATGCTGAGCCTTGCTGCAAACAAAGGCCACAGAAAAAACGTCTTCCCTTCAACCTCTACCCGCAGGAGTAAATGCAACCGTTCGTCCCCCCATTAGTCTTTTCCGAGGTATGTCTAGTCCTCCGAATTTGCACACGACACGCACTTCGCGGCAGTTGGGACTAACGACACGATTTGAGGACTAAAGCTGACTTTACTCCCCCTTCAGCCGGTTTTTTTCTTAGAGTGTAAGCTTGAAGCGATAGTCAGCTATCCGTCGCCGAAAGACATCGGCGAGCTGAGGCGCTTTCTGGGGATGGCGAACTTCTATTGCCAGTTCATTCCAGACTGCGCGGCAGTGCAGGCGCCTTTGACAAAGCTCTTGAGGAAAGGCGAGCGTTGGGCTTGGGGTCAAGAGCAGGAGGCCGCACTGCGTCGCCTCACTAAGTTGCTGGCTAACACGGCTGAACTGCAGCTACCCGATTTGAACAGGGAGTTTGTGATTCAAACAGACGCAAGCGACCTGGGCTTAGGAGCAATTTCGCTTCAGGAGCATGGAGGTGCCCTCCGACCGATTGCGTTCGCGAGCCGTTCGTTGACGCCGGCGGAGAGGAACTACTCGGTAACGGAGAAAGAGTGTCTCGCGATAGTTTTCGCTCTCCGTAAGTTTGACTATTACATCGACGGAGTGGCGTTTGTTATTGAGACAGACCACATGGCACTCACGTGGTTGAGGCGCTTGAACGAACCAAGTGGCCGCCTGGCTCGTTGGCATTGCTTCTGCAGCGTTACGACTTCACCGTACGCTACCGCAAGGGCAAGAACAATGCCGCGGCCGACGTACTATCGCGTGCTCCAGTCCGTCACGAGACTGACCCGGAACGGACTGAGAGTGAGACACTCGAAGTAGCGCTAACGGAAACAGTAGAACAAACGTCAGTTCAAGGCACAAGCGTGAACCACGTAGAGGCTGTTGTTAGCGCGGGGATTGTTTTCAGCAGAAGGGAGCTGTTAGAAGCTCAGCAGAATGATCCGTTTTGTCGAAAGGTGTTCGACGGGCTCCGGGAGCCGGGTGGCGAGTCCACCGCGCACACGGGGGCAGCTGGTATTGCTGTCGGTGCGGAGCGCTCAGCAACAGCTGGTAATGCTGTGAGCGCGCTGGATTCTTATCTGCTGGATTCTAATGGCGTCCTGCTGAGGTACATCCCATCCGATGATGACACAAGTGAGTCATTCAAGGTCGTGATACCGCGCAAGGAGCACTGCTTCGCTACTTTCATGACTCGTGAATTGCTGGGCATGCGAGCGGCCCTAAGACTTATGCTAAGTTGTGTCGCCTCGCTACCTGGCCGGACATGAAGCGGGATGTGATTCGTTACGCCCGTTCATGCCACGTGTGCCAAAGCGTCAAGCCCCGAGGCGGACGACCGCCCGGCCTCATGCAGCCGATCAACAGCCAGAATCCCCGGCAAATCGCGGCATGTGACGTAATGGGACCGTACCCCACAACTCCTAGCAGAAACAAATTCTTGCTGGTGATCACGGATCACTTTACTAAGTGGGTAGAACTTTTCCCCCTTAGAAAGCTGACGGCTCGAGTGATCTTGGATAAGTTGATGGAGGTTTTCACCAGGTTTGGTTTCCCTGAGCAGTTGATAACAGACAACGCGTCTTATTTTACTGCGAAGGTGTTTGTTGACACGTGCGCCGCGCTTGGCATTAAGCACAAGAAAACAACCACCTACCATGCTCAGTCGAACCCCACGGAACGAGTCAATCGCAACATCAAGCACATGCTTGTCGCGTTCTCTAAAAGGCACAAGGACTGGGATACCTACCTTCCAGAGGTCGGGTTTTCGTTGCGATCGACTATGAACCGCTCGACTGGGTATGTGCCTTCTTTTCTAAACCTGGGGAGAGAACTGCCGAATCCGATGGAGACTGTACTCGCGGATCGCAGTGGAGTGCCAGTGGCGTCATCAGCACGAGCTGAATACGCAGCGCAGCTGCGCGAGAAGCTAGCGGAAGCTTTACGTAAAGCACGCAGTAAGCTCGGCACTGCTAGGGCACAACAGAAGGCGCAGTACGACTGCTCGCATCGGAACGTACACTACGAAGTGGGCGATCTGGTGCTGCGACGCCATCATGTTCTTAGCGACGCTAGCAAACAGTTTGCAGCCTCGCTGGCACCGAAATGGTCCGGGCCGTACCGAGTGCGAGAGAAGGTTTCCTCGCTTGTTTATCGGCTCGCGAACATGAAAGGCAAACCGAGCGGCGGACCAGTGCACGTATGCGACTTGAAACGCTACGTGTCACGGGAGGAGCATGGGGACGACTATCAGTCTCCCTCCGAGCCGCAGGCGGCGGCTGAGAACGCTCGAAACCGAGTGAAGAGCCCCGAGCCGCGGTACTTCTTGCGAAACAGGCGGAGACAACTCTGCATGTTGGATAAGCAAAAGGGAAATAGGTGCCACCGGGACGGCTCGGAGAGGAGACCGCCTCCTCACGGCGAGCCCACACGCACATTCCGTCGTCGTCGTCGCAGCCCCACCACCACCGGCAAACATCGCTATGGACGCTTGTCTGGAGGTCGACTGGTACATCCCACCGCCACATCCACGCTACCCCATCGCCGCACCGCCCGGCCTCCACAGAAGAGGCCCGAAGACCAATGCCAACCCAACTGGGAGAGCCAGCTGCCTCGGGGCCGCAGCCACCGGGACGTGCCAGGGTTGTGTGGACACCCCGACGGCCTATGCTCCCTCAAGGCCACGGCGCAGCACGCCGAAAACCCCGAGCCCCGCCAGACCGGAGGAGCCCGAACCATGCTGGAGAAGCCATCTGGAACGAAACACTTCGCTGACTCGCTCCTCTCAATCGCCACCAACGACCAGAGAGGCGGGGCCCAAGAAGGCGCGGTCCGGACCACGGGGCTGCAGGAGCAGGCCAGACCTACCGCAGCAGTGACGGTGGAGGCGACGATTAGGGGAGCCATGACGCAAGTGGACACGGCAGCGAAGACCGCAACGAGGCCGGTGGTGGCTACTTCGGAGGCAGTGGCGACGCCAGTGGGGGCACCAGCGACACCCACGGCAGAGGGCCGACCGCAGGAGGGCACGGACCTGGACCGATCCGTCCTAGCCTTTCTCAATGAGGAATAACAAAATATTGCTTCATGGTGCAGTCTCTGTCGTCCGAGGGCTTTCTTAAGGGGAGGAGGATGTGGGAGAGCACGCGCGCCCATTTCCTTTCCTTAAGGCTGGCGCGATCGCGAACTGACGGCGGGAGCCAAGGGACCAATAAGACAGGAGCACCGTTGCCCTTTCCGGACAACCCCTTCTTTCCCGCCGCTCCTCGCGCCAATCCTCGCATCCCTGCTTGCGGGAAAGGGAACTTGCCCCTGCGAGGGAAACAATCCTCGCGGTGGGGAGGGAGACGGGAGGTGGACAAAACTGCTGAACAGGCAGGTGGACGCTCTCTCGTGTGCTGCTGACCTGCGAGGTACCACCTTACCGCCCCAAGTTCCGCGAGCCTATCATCAACCGAAGGTGTAAGCGTTACCCTTTGTTTTCTACTAGAGCGGACTATCCCTCTACGCGACATTTACGCGTTATTGCTAGCGTAGCAATAAAGTATTGTTTGTTGTTCTAGCCTGTTGCCTTATTCGCCCGAACCCGTCGTAGCTGCGATGACTCGCGCTACGGGAAGGGGACGTTGACACGGGCACGGTACGACTATTTGCGGCTGGGACCGGAGCTAGGCTTCTGCACCAGCCGTACATAGAGCGGACCCATTCAGGGTAGAACAAAATGATATTTTGGGAGAACTTCAGAATGGATTTCGAATCGACAGGCGGTTAGACGATAATCTGTTTGTTCTTACCCAGTGTATAGAAAACAGGCCCTTATACGTAGCTTATCTAGATATCATCGGGGCGTATGACAACGTTAATCAGGAAATTTTGTGGGATATATTGAAAGAAGTGGGCATAGGGGACGACTGTATACAGCTTTTGAGGGAAATATACCGAGAAAATACAGTTTGTATAGAATGGGAAGGAATAAGTAGCAAGGACAGCGTTGAAATTAGCAAGGGGCTGAGACAGGGATGTCCTTTGTCCCCGCTGTTATTCATGCTGTACATGGTGAGGATGGAAAAAGCGCTAGAATGTAGCAACATTGGATTTAATTTGTCACACAAACAGGTCGGCACGATGGTTGAGCAGAAGCTTCCAGGTCTATTTTATGCTGATGATGTTGTCTTATTTGCGGACAGTCAAGATGATATACAGCGACTGGCAGATATATGCGGAAGGGAATGTGAGGCTCTAGGACTAGGATTTAGTGCAACAAAATGTGGATTGATGGTATTCAATGATCGCGAAGACCATGCGGTCATAATACAGGGCCAAAAAATACCGAGGGTAAGCGAGTACAAGTACCTCGGAGTATGGGTAAATGAGGGGGACAGATATATGGAGGTACAGGAGGAAGCATCGGTAGCAAAGGGAAAGAGGAATGCTGCAATTATGAAGCACAGAGCTTTATGGGGATACAATAGGTACGAGGTGCTTCGAGGGCTGTGGAAGGGTGTGTTGGTCCCGGGGTTTACATTTGGGAACTCAGTGGTGTGCATGAAGTCAGAGGTGCAATCAGGAATGGATGTAAATCAAAGGACGGTGGGTCGCCTCGCGTTGGGCGCTCACAGGAAGACGGCAAATGAGGCTGTAAAGGGTGATATGGGATGGACAGGCTTTGAAGTGAGGGAAGCTCAGAGCAAAATGAGATTCGAAGAGAGGCTGAGGAAAATGAAGAAGAGTAGATGGGCAGAGAAGGTTTTCAGGTATTTGTATAGAAAAAGCGTTGACACGCAGTGGAGAAAAAGAACTGGGAGGCTCACCAGTAAATATACGGCTAGCAGTGCGGGCGATATGGCTCAGAGAGGCGGAGAGGACTTATTGGATGGCAGCGATGGTAAAGAAGCCGGCTCTGAGAAACTACCGAAAGAGAAAAAACGAAATAAGGAGGGAAAGGTTTTATGATAACTCAAGGGGAAGCGCTTTGCCGTTTGAAGCAAGGTCGGACTGCCTTAGGACGCGTAGTTATAAAGCGAGATTCAGTAACGAAGAAGAACAATGTTGCGGGGGAACTGAGGAAACGATGGGGCATGTACTGATTGAATGTGGCGATATTCACCCAGGTATACGTATGGGCACGAGTCTACATGAAGCCTTTGGTTTTAGGGACAACAATGGAAAGGTGAACACGTCCGCGATAGAAATAAGTGAGAGACGGTTAGAGTATTGGTGGCAGAAATGTAGAGATAAAGTACAAAAATAAATAATGGGGAAAAATAAGGTCATTCTGCCTTAAGAGGCAGAGAGATGGACCGTGAATTTATATTTTTTTGGTATAATAACATAGATTTAATCAGTGTAGATAAGGTATTAAGCCAACTTGAAACAAGGAAGTTTTTTTTCTTTTTTTTTCGTCGAGCCTGGTGGCAGACATGTCACCGCCCCGTTATAAAGGGGACTGTTATGACTGGCAGTCGGTGGCGACGCGCTGACCATGAGAATGGACGGGCGATGCGTTCTCACACTGCTAGGACACCTGCATCCTTCCTAGAAACGGAATCCCCGGGACGGCAAGCGATCGACAATGGGAAGAATCTCGACCTAATAGAGGGACGGCCAAGTTGGAGAATTTTCCACAATGGGCCACCTGGGTTTGGATTGGGTGCTGCCGGGGCCACCTGACCGGTATGTTTTGACAGGAGTCGCCGCAGACCCTTTTCTGCCTTCGGGGAAGATCCCGAGGAACCTGTTACCTTGCTTCCCCCACAAGCGTGCCGTCGCCGGACCCTTGCTGTTTCAAGAGTGCAACGACCCCTCAGCAATAGTGAAATGGACTGTGCCATGGTGGGTGGGGTCGTGTGTGTGATTGGTGGTTATCAAGAAGGAGGAGCCAGCCTGAGGGGTTAAAACGACGGTGTGAGAAATGGGGCTCTGAGCCCTCGGTAATAGGCTCATCCAATTCGCTCATCGCTGAACTCTGACCTTGTCTCGATGTAATTGAGTGTACGGAAAGTGCCAGTAAACTTGTTATTGTTTTCCCATCTTGCTAGCATCAGTTCCTTAACCCGGAGACTCGACTACGCTACCAAACGGAGTCCGGGTATGACGCTGCCCTATCGTAGCAACAACCTGGTTGCCGAGGAGGGACGGATCTAAATACCGGTCGCAACAACTGGTTGCAGCGGTGGAATAGATCCAAATACCCAGGCACGACAACTGGTGATCAGCGCTGGGATCTGAAGCTACAAGCGACAACAACAGTCGGCCTAAGGGAATGCAGCTGTCTCGAGACATCGATCACGTATGGGTGAGTGGACCTTTGATGTGGACCAGGTTCTAAACGAGGGTTTTATAACTGGTAGATAACTTTGCCGAGAGACTGAAGGTTATGTACTCTCGGATAGTTGTTTTGGAAGTAGCGAGCACTCAGGACGATCATGGATTTACAGAAGCTGCAGGAGCCGGACTTGTTGCTGTTGTGTAAGGAATTGGGGATAGATACAAAGGGTTTGGCACGAAAATCCCTAATCATACAGGCAATCATTGATTTGGGGGTCGATGATGAGGAGCTCTGTGAAGAATGGGAATACGGCAACCAAATAAGGAAGAGCGGCTCATACACTGGGAGAGAGGAACGCCGCGAGCGTGAAAGAGAGGAAAAGGAAAAGGAAGAAAAGAGGCGTAAACGTGAAAGAGAGGAAAGGTGGCGTGAGCAAGAGATTGAGCTCCGCAAACTAGAAGTCAAGGTAGAACTCCTAAAGTTGAGTAAGAGGTCGGGCAGTTGTCCCCAGCGAGTGGTACCTCTTCTCAACACAAAGGCAGAGTTCAAGATGTCAAGGTATATGCAGCCATATGTGGTATCAGGGGATATCGGCCTATATCTTGCAGAATTTGAACAAATGTGCGAGGAACTGTCTTTTGAGCGAGACACTTGGTCTCAGGGGTTATTGTCAGTTCTGCCCAGTGAGGTAGTTGAGGTTGTTGCGCGACTCAGTGAGAAGGACGCGGACAACTACGATGTAATTAAGGCATCTTTATTCCGGAGTTTCGGAATATCTGGTAGGAGAGAGGAAAGCAAGATTGGTATGCAAAAGGATCCTTCTCCTGAGAACAACGAGCGACAGGTCGCCGTTTTCGAGATCGCGCCAGAGAAAGGCCCGCCGTTTCAAGAGAGCATGAAAGCAGAGCAGGTTGAGAATGAGGCCTTGGCCGGTCTAGAGTTAGAGACAATTCCGAAAGACGTTCCTTGCGTGGACGAGGTTTGTACCAGCCGCCCTGATGGGCTCAAGGAGGAGCTGGAAACCTTCCTCGTGCCTCACAAGGACGTTTCGGAATCGTCAAACGTAAACACGGTTAGCGCGGTGGCTGACAATAGCAAGGACGCGACGCTTAAAGGGTTCGGCGATACCGTCGGTGAGGGCACGGCATTAGATTTTATCGGCGTTGACGCAGATAATTTGGCCCGACAGTCCGACGTAACGGAGAATTCAAGTGTGAGCAAGATAGAAGGTGTAGCAGAAACACCAACGAGCTGCACGGCTCCGCATGTCGCGACCCGAAGCGATGATGAAGGCGTCGAGGGAAAGGATGTTTGCCGAAAGCGCAGAAAAAGAAAGAGGAGAAAGCGTTCGGCGGACGTTTCAGATCCGTCAAAAGTAGATACGGTTAGCGGGGCGGCCGATGCATAGTAAAGACGCGACGCTCCAGGGGTGCAGCGATACCTTCGGAGAGGGCCCAGTTTCAGAATTTGTGAGTGTTGACACAGATAATTTGGCCCGACAGTCCGACGTGGCGGAGAAAACGAAAAGCTTGCGCGAGAAAGAAGGTGTAGCACAAGCACCAACGAGCTGCACAACTCCGCATGTCGCGACCCGAAGCGATGATCGAGGCATCGAAAGAAAGGATGTTCGCCGACATCGTAGAAAAAGAAAGCGGCGGAAGCATTCGGCGCAAGCGAAGCTTAAGAAAGGTCCCAACCCGGCGCGAAAAAGAAAGTGTAGGCTACAGGACAGTTTACGCAAACGTAAATTGAGGCATTCATTCAGCCGCAAGCAGCGCGAGGGGCGCAGTGGGGGAAAGCAAGTTGCGCTCCCACGACGAAAGGCGAGGTTGAGATTGACAGCTTCGGGAAAGCAGGTGGGTCCGAGTCGAAGTCGAAAGGCCAGTGTACGGCGGGTAACAAAGCAACGCGCGGAGGCGAGCACAAAGGGAGAATGGACACGGTTTCCCCCCTGTTTCTGGAATTCCATTCGCCTTCCTGACGGGAGCCGGCCGAAGTGCCGAATGAAGCGTGACCGTAGAATGCCGCTGATAGCTAGTGCATGTTGTAGCCTCTGGCGAGCCGGCAGGACCGCGACCCCATCGGGTACGATTCAAGCGAATCTAATTGAGAAAGGGGGAACGGTCAGTTCGAGTAGGTTTGCACGTGCGCGCAAAATAGGGTTACTCATTGTTTTGTTAGGAATGTAGAATGCAGCCAGGTTAATTTTGTGTGTTACGAGACATGGTGTAAAGTTTTAAGAAGAAAAACCGCGCAGTAGTAAAGGCTGAAAAGAGTATCGTAGTTCTTTTTCTTTAATAAATATGATGAACTTCATATGAAGGTGTCTTTAGCGCGAAAACTGTAAATTTTCTGGTTTTGAAATGTTCAGTCCGATATCGTATGCGTTCACTTTCATGTCGATTTGGGGTGAATATGCATTTGAGGAGAGATATCAGCATAAGACCAAATCAGTTTCCGAAATGAGTTTGGCACTGAGCGGTGCAGTTTTCGTTTTACGCGCTATTAGAATAAACAAGCATTTGGTGCAAGGTTTTAGCATAAAACCAATGTAAATGTTTGAGGTGCTTTTGAAGTGTACCTTGGGTTATTTTCTTGTTGTACAATGTGTGTTTTTAATGTAAGGATCAGCTTTTAGAAGAACTTAGAGGGATTAGGTTAAGGGTTAGTTGTACTTTGTATGTTGCAACGCTATAGGAATGAGATCATTGAAGCGCTCAGGAGAGCACAGTGGTTTTTATCTGAAGCGTTAGCATGGACAGGTAAATTTAACCGAACGAACCTGTTAGACAACAGTATTTATCTCCTTTTTTGTTCTTTTTCTGTGAGGAATTAATGACCGAGTGATCACATGAGCGGATCATTAAGCTTTTCCTAACATTAATGTGTGAGCGATCGTTCAGACAGGCATGAGACGCGGTCGAACCTTTTGTTAGGGTTCTGACTGTAAAGGATGAGAAGGTCGTTTTTAAAGAGCAATCGTAGACTATTTAGGTTATAACGCTGGCCAAGGTTTCAGGAAACCTAGAGAGCTTAAGAGCTCAGGAGTAGGGATGGTAAAATCGATGAACGATTAATCGATTAAAGGTCGACAATTAATCGATTAATCATAATCGATTTCTGCCTTTCGATTAATCGAATGAATCGATTAAAACTATTCGATTAATCGATTACAGCATCCCCCACTCCCGCCCCCAACCTCGCCTCTTGGCCGGAGCGCATGACTGCGAGGCGCGCTATCCTGAGACGCAGACCCTGGACGCTATCCTTAGATGCAGGAAGTTGCAAAGCCGAATACAACTACTTTTTCTGGTTCTATTTGGGTGCCGTCGATCGCGCACTTCTACGCAATTGCGTTGCATTGGAGTACGATCCGATGAACTAAATGCCTTCTCAGCTCAAGACATGCTATAGTAACCCTGTAGTCTATCGTCGCACCAATCCGAACCCACTTGAGACTTGGCACAGCATGCGAACTGGCCTAGATCATGTGTTTGACGTTGCAATGGAGTATTTGCCAATTCCTGCAACGTCACTAGCATCCGAGCGCCTTTTTTCTCATGCTGGATGTGTGGCGACCCAAAGGAGGTGTCGGTCGTCGCCCGAGCATCTCGGGCAACTGACATTTCTTCGCTCAGTAGAAAAAAGCATGTCGCTCGGAGCAGCAACCCCATGAAACAAAACAAAAGGGGACTGTTGAGAAAGTAAGCAGCATGTGGATTCGCCAACTTCCAAAAGAGAAGTTTATTCTTTTCTGTAAATTTCATACGTGCCAGCGCATCGTCTTGTAGCTTATTTTGTTCGTGTTTGTTTTTTTGCCGCGCTGTTTCATCGTGTTGCCGCATAAACGCATGTCTGCTTACATTTGGTAAACGAGTAGTTTTCGTCACCTGTGGTGTCAATCGCAACTTTCTTTGTATTTTATTCAACCCTCAGATTTTACTCGTTTCTTGTGTGAGTGCGGCATTGTAATATGCGCTGCTTATTTACTCACTGGTTCTTAGTGCTGTTCTGTTACACTCTTTAGCAAATAAAATATTGTTTACCAATGAAACAGAGAGAGAAAATGTGTTATAAGGCAGAGAGGGTGGCCTGAGCTAGTACGCCCCTGCCTGTTACTCTGCACCGGGGGAAACGCAACGGGGCAAAAAGAGTGATAAAGTACGATGATGGGGAGATGATTAGGTAATCCGTATATACATAATAAGATACGTTTGCTAGCGTAAAGAGGACAACGACGCTAGTAACCATCTTTTATCTGCTGTATACCAACTAGCCCTACTGTCCGTCTTATAGGGTATATATACCATGTTCATAATTGTTGAGCTAACTTTCCTACGATGCAGTTAGCCCAATTAATGGCAGCTAGTCACTTCTTCAAACATAGTGTTCAAGCGTGGTTTGCTTGCGCTGGGATGCGGAAAGTGTCGACTCGGCTCTCTTGACACGAACACGCATAATAGACAAACGCCAGCACGTGCAACTACGACCTCGTCTTATCTTAAAGCACGAAAGTTGCTGCCATTAGTTGAGAGAAAATGTAGTGCAGGAATGCGCACTCGCGAATTGTGAAAAGGCCCTTATAGAGCCTCTATGTAATCCGCAACTTTACGCGTTGGTTTACCGAACGTCTAGCATCCAGTGCATTACTATTGAAGAAGTGACCTTGTAGCACTTAGTAATACTTTATGGTCGCATATTTAGGGAGAAATACAGCTTTCAGCTAGAGGCCCCCGTCTTCTGCTGTGACAAAAAAGGACAGTCGCGCAATTTATGTTTTAATGTCTGGTACACTAGATAGCGCTCACAGTTCAGGATGTACGCACAATTGAAAAGGTGTGAGTGGCACCGTGTTACGGCAAAGATCAGGTGAAACCTGCGGAGTATACTGGCGCAGCTGCTGTTTTTTCTAGCCGGGAGGCAGAAACTCTTGTCACTCTATTTCCCGCAATATTTATTAGAACTAACAGACAATAATGCCAAGGAAAGTATAGAGGATGTTATTTGTAATAATTGGGATATCAATGTGAAGAAAGTAAAGTGGACGAAAAGATAACTTGCCGCCGGCAGGGACCGAACTTGCGACCTTCGAATAACGCGTCCGATGCTCTACCACTGAGCTACGGCGGCGGTCATACCCTGTCCACTTCATAGGGTACACATGAGCATTTAAACCTAGGAGTGTTAGTCAGCGCCGATCACAGCCGTGGCGGCGAATGTGGAACACTTTTTTTTGTGCGTTTTGGCGTCACGTAGCAAGTGACCTTTTTTTACGAGCTGGCAGCTGACCAATAATCCCTCGCATACTACCTGAAGGCACCGAGTCTGCCAGAACGAAACCCTCGCTATGAATGAAGGAAAGAAGGTGACTTTTAGGGGCTCGTTTTTCTTTGTCATACACCCTTAACCTCCCCTATACTTTCCTTCGCATTATTGTCTGTTAGTTCTAATTAATACTGTGTCTAACAAAGAAAAACGAGCCCCTAGAAGTAATTCGAAGGTCGCAGATTCGGTCCCTTCCGGCGACACGTTATCTTTCCGTCCACTTCACTTTCTTCAGATTTACATCCCAATTATTACAAATAACACCCCCTATAATTTTTCTTGGCAATATTATCTCTTAGTTCTAATTAATATTGTGTCTAACAAAGAAAAGCGAGCCCCTAAATGTCATCTTCTTTCCTTCTATTTCCCGCAGTTGCCTGTACGGATGGTCTGTTTGAGGCCAGTATATTTCTGTGTAATCTCTGCATAGGTACCTCAAGAAAAAGATCGCGTCAGTCCGCAATTATAGTATTATGTAGGGCTTCCACAATATCTAACCGACAAACCGAGAAAAGATGACTTGCTTACTAGAGCGAGCGTCTTATTTAATTTCTCTTCGTCTCTCTTTTACCTTTCTCGGGATTTCCTCACCCTCCGCCACACTGCATGTTTCAACAGCGACTTTCCAACCAGTGTGGTCCTCGAACGCGCCTCCGGTTTCGATGACCTCGAGTAGGCAGGCTTCGAGAAAATGCGACCTGCTGCCGAATAGTCCAGGGATGATAGCCACAGATGCTTGATTCCGCGACATCAACCAACGACGACGGGCCCCTTGTGTCCAGTGTGCGAAAGTGTAAATTTTCGCACACTGCACACAAGGGGCCCGTCGTCGACACTTTCGAAAGTGGGAATTTTGGATCGTCAGCGCGTCTAATGAAAAGATTTGGGCCCATATTAGACACCAACGATGCCTCTCAAACAAAGAGATATCGGTTTTCAAGCACCAATTAAAAATGTCGATTAATCGATTAAAAGATTCCACCGAAAGCAATTAATCGATGAAAGGCTAAAGCGATTAACGATTAACCATTAATCGATTAAAAATTTTAATCGACCATCCCTACTCAGGAGTAGCAGACTATCCGCGGCCCAAAACAAAGAAGGACGAAAGGGCGTTTTGGAGCTCGCTGGAATGCAGTCATTGCATCCGAGTTTATTTGTCGTTGGCCACTCCTTGACCGATGTTCTTCGCGGGACAGAACAGGCGAAAGTAGCTTAAGATGAAAAGAAGGAAGCTGCCTTCTTAAGCATGAAGGCGGTACTGATTAACCGTCCGGCTTTGCGAGCTCAGGATTACGACCGAGAATACACGGTCCAGATTGATGTGAGGGATCGAGGCCTAGATGCCGTTCAATGTCAGAAGGATGACGAAGGTAATGAACATCCCGTGCTCTACTTGAGCCGAAAAATGAGCTCCCACGAGATGGCGTACTGCGCTTCAGAAGAGGAGTGCGCTTGCATTATGTGGGCCATTCATTAGTTGTAGTTATCTCGGAGGCATCAAATTCAGCGTAGATACGGACCGTTATCCCCTTGCCTGGCTGCAAGCCGCGACGTCTAAGAACAGTCACCTTCTGAGGTGGAGTTTGATTTTTAAGCAATATCTTTTCGACATTGAGGATAAGAAGGGCAAAATTTGAGTGGAAACGCTCACGCGCTTAGCCGCTCTTTCTAAGCGATTCTGGGGTGCTCTTCCCAATGGCTCGAAATTGATATTTGAGTTTTTTTTTCTTTTTCGTGCAACTATTTGTGTAATTGAGTAACGTAGCACGTTTGGCTTCTCAGCATAAGTGAGTCCTGAGAGTTGTGAGTGTGAGCTTTTCGTATAAAGCTAGTAATGAAAGTTTGTTTGCCAACCCTCTTTAGGCCTGGTTTACTCAGAGGCGGCCGAGTGCTTGCTCTGCATGTGGTTGAGTTTCAGAGAGGCCGAAGAATTGGGCTGCAAATGACCCGACAATGCTTCAAGCGAAGACGAGCTTTGGGCATTCAACGGTGGCGAATTCCGTCGACCCTTCGAGCAGCAGCGGTGGCTGCTACCCTCCGTTTCTCCACTGGCGAGGGAGGAGGCTGTTATGACTGGCAGTCGGTGGCGACGCGCTGACCATGAGAATGGACGGGCGATGCGTTCTCACACTGCTAGAACACCTGCACCCTTCCTAGAAACGGAATCCCCGGGACGGCAAGCGATCGACAATGGGAAGAATCTCGACCTAATAGAGGGACGGCCAAGTTGGAGAAGTTTCCACAATGGGCCATCTGGGTTTGGATTGGGTGCTGCCGGGGCCACCTGACCGGTATGTTTTGACAGGAGTCACCGCAGACCCTTTTCTGCCTTCGGGGAAGATCCCGAGGAACCTGTTACCTTGCTTCCCCCACAAGCGTGCCGTCGCCGGACCCTTGCTGTTTCAAGAGTGCAACGACCCCTCAGCAACAGTGAAATGGACTGTGCCATGGTGGGTGGGGTCGTGTGTGTGATTGGTGGTTATCAAGAAGGAGGAGCCAGCCTGAGGGGTTAAAACGACGGTGCTAAGTGAGAAATGGGGCTCTGAGCCCTCGGTAACAGGCTCATCCAATTCGCTCATCGCTGAACTCTGACCTTGTCTCGATGTAATTGAGTGTACGAAAAGTGCCAGTAAACTTGTTATTGTTTTCCCATCTTGCTAGCATCAGTTCCTAAACCCGGAGACTCGACTACGCTACCAAACGGAGTCCGGGTATGACGCTGCCCTATCGTAGCAACAACCTGGTTGCCGAGGAGGGACGGATCTAAATACCGGTCGCAACAACTGGTTGCAGCGGTGGGATAGATCCAAATACCCAGGCACGACAGGGACGCTCATAGCATCCATCCATCCATCCGTTAGAGTCACTGGAAAATTTCAGAGTACCGAAGTGACCGATCTTTTCGCCTCGATGCCGTGTTACGCTCGACGTAACTGCAATATGTGTGTGTGTGTTTCTTCAAAAGAATATCAGAAGTGATTTCGACTCATCGACAGCCATGAATCGACTGCGCGGTAAGCGGTGTAGCTAATGAAACGTGCGGCGAACGTTGCCATGTGCTCGCGTACTCTCTTCGTGGCTTCATCGGTCTCTTTTTGTTTCACGGTCGGGTGTGTTCGCAAGGTCCGGAGCTGTAGACATAGTTGCATTAGCGTAATGACCGTGCGAGATGCCATTTACTTCGACACTTGGTGAATGTTGACTGTTTGCGCTAGGTTTGCAGTCGGTGTTCAGGTTCACTTCATAGCGCATTCGAGAGCATATCGAACATCGAGAACATTCAGCATTGCGTTCTTCGACTGATCGCTGACGCATACCTTGTTTGCGCGCCATGCTTGCTGTTCAACTGGGTGTTATCTGTAATAGAAGTGCTGTGTGTAAGGTAAGTGGAAGTTGTGCGTGAAGTATTTGTCTCGGTTCGGAACGCCAGCAGCCGAACGCACGGGCGAATTGGCGTGCGGTAGGTAAGGTGCATCTTATTTTGCGAATACGTTGTCATTTCCTAACAGATACGTAGAAAATAGGCCATCAGAAATTATTGACATCACTACTCAATTGTTTCATTTCCTATTTTTTGTTTTCTTAATATTCCCAACGTTGCAGTGCATTTGCAAATATTTTGCTTTGTTCCGACAAAGCTTTTTTTTTTTTTTTGGCCTTGCCAGCGCGTAACAGCTGGGGTTCGGTTTCTGCTCTGCTTTTAATGCCAACTTTTTTTTTTCGTAATGCCCTCTTGTTAAAACTTCATCGGCACAGTGCTTTATGTTATTTCGATCAGAAATAGCACATCCCGAAAATTTTTATCGCGCATGATACTGCAACACAGTGTATATAGATCTTGGGCTCGCATGAAATCGATTCCCTCAATGCGTGAGAGGATAAGCCGATTTGTTTTTTTTTTTTTTTTGCTGTGACCATTTCTCACCCACTAAACAGTATTGTAAGGGTACGCTCGGCGCAATGCAGCATTAGCAACATTTTTTTTGAAAAAATAAAATACGCTTAATAACATTGCCTTATACCAAGTTTATCAACAGAGTTGCACGCTTCAGTTTTGCGCAGTGGCAAATGATCATGCGACAATTGCCTTCAAGGTATACAGTAAGCAGTTATTATTTTAATAAGTCTTCGATTTCGCTATCGTGCGTGACACGCTTATAACTCGAAATACATGCACAATCTGTTCAACAGATTGAGATAGAAACAGCCGAGCAAATAGAGATGTATGCAGTTTTCAATATCGCTGAACATAGGGGACCGAAAAGGTGAAGTATCCTGTTGCATGAGAGCTCTGGCATCTGCATGACGCGTTTAAAAAAAGCGAAGAAGTACTTCTAGGGACCGTGGTACTGCTAAGTGTCCGGCCGCGCTCTGCATTCAACGCGCCTGCACCCACAGCGCTTGGAAGGGATATGGCGGCGAGAGGTCACGTGATGCGAGTAAGCCAATCGCGTCGGCGGCGGCGCTCGGAAAACAGATGCGATACTCTGAAATTTTTCTAGCGACTCTATATCTTTTTCTGCCTTTTGGCGACACGTAGCGAGCGATCTTTTTACGAGCTGGCAGCTGACCAATAATCCCTCGCATACTACTTGAAGACACCAAGTCTGCCAGAACGAGACCCTCGATATGAATGAAGGAAAGAAGATGACTTTTAGGGGCTCGTTTTTCTTTGTTAGACACAATAATAATTAGAACTAACAGACAATACTGCGAAGGAAAGTATAGGGGATGTTAAGGGTGTCTAACAAAGAAAAACGGGCCCCTAAATGTCACAGTCGCCGCCATGACTGTAATCGGCACTGACTAACACTCCTAGGTTTAAATGCACATGTATACCCTATGAAGTGGACGGGGGGATCACCGCCGCCGTAGCTCAGTGGCAGAGCATCGGACGCGTTATTCGAAGGTCGCAGGTCCGGTCCCTGCCGGCGGCAAGTTATCTTTTCGTCCATTTTACTTTCTTCACATTTATATCCCAATTATTACAAATAGCACCCCCTATACTTTTTCTTGCCATTATTGCCTGTTAGTTCTAATTAATATTGTATGATATGGTATGGATAACCACGGCCGCTCGATGAAAAATACACGGTGCGGCCTGCCGCGGCACAGGCAATGAGTGAGAGCGGGGAAGCGGAGTTGACAGTTGTCGCCGCATTTCGCTAGGAGGGCGCCAGTAGTAGGGGAGGGCTAGAGTTACTGTATATGCTACATTTAGGTAGCAGAGTTGCGCATCTGTCTTCCAAACGCCGCTAGCAACCATGCATTACGGAGAAGCTGCCGCTTGGGACAATTCTTGTATTTCTTTACGCCACCGCTGGAGCGAATTAGATTGGCACCAGGCATCGATAGTTAAGTTAATCACCGGCCAACATGTCGATCGGCGCCGCGGTGGGCATGTCGCCTGCAAAAACGAAGAGCGGCTTCGGCGCATAGGTGTGGTTGCTTCCAAGACCTATGCGCAACTCTGCTACCTAAAGATAGCATATACGGTAACTCTAGAGAGGGCTCCACGCCGCTTGCGGCCTGAATGTCTAACGAGACTGAATGTCCAATAATGGACATTCAGTCTCGGACATTTCGTCTCGTTGGACATTGTGTCTCGGTTGGACATTCAGTCTCGTTGGACATTCCGTCTCGGTTGGACATTCAGTCTCGTTGGACATACAGTCTCGTCGGACATTCCGTCCCGGTAACAAATTTCACTTGCTGTGCCGACAGTGTTCCCCGGTTATCCGAGCTACATGAGCACGAGGCCTTATGAAAAAATTTAATGTGTATTAATAGACAGACTATTGTCTTTAGACATCAGAATCATTACACTGTCTAATGCCAGTCTAATGCGCTTTCTAATGCACACCTAATGCGAGTCTAATAGTAATTGGCCACCGTTAGTCTATAGAGTCATGACGTTAGTTTCTGATGACCATTGTCTAGCGTTAGTCTATGGAGTCCTAATGCATGAGTTTCTAATGGCCGTTGTGTAGTGAAACGCAATTGAACATATGCATTAGGTTGACATTAAACACCATATTGCAGACCTAGGCCTTATGCCAGCAACAGCACGTTTGCTGCACACAGGTCAATAAATATTTTTGTGGTTAACAATACAAAAGTGTGTATGCTTTAGACGATTGTCACATAAACGCCAGCAGACCATTTCGAGCAATGACTAGATCACCATTGTTCTTTACACATAACAGTCTTTCAAAGCCAGTCAATAATCTTGCAGGTCTATGATACACACATTTGTAAACGAGCGCTAAATTGTCAACCTATTTAGTTTCTATAGGACAATAAATGGGGCTAGTTAGTTAAATTCTGTATTTCCTACGAAAGCGGTCTTTTGCAATCACAAACAAACGAAATAAGACCAGGCGAAAGATTTCAGAAGAAAGCGCTTTTCTATTTAATTTCTGACTCAGCACTGACGATAGGGTCCCTTGTGCTGCACTGTCGTGGTGGTACAGTTGCTGTATTTGAAACCTGCAAGAGAGAGTGTTAATATTAGCTTGGCACTGAAGCATACAGCTTAGGGCAGCATGTGAACAGATGTTGCAATTTATGATTGATGCCTTTTTTTCAGAACAGCGGTATAATTTTTACCATTTTAACTGAATAATCCATCTGTATCAATGTCCAACTACATAGCCTTGGCTTCATGCTGCTTTGATCAAAAACATAAGAAAACAAACCACTATATATCACTTCAGAGGGCTGTGGTTTCGTAGATTGGCCAGCTATTATAGACAGACCAATTAGCTCTGTTAGCTTCTTTGATGTAACATTTCATAATAACGTCCTTTCGCTACTCAAATGGTACTCCATGCATGACTGCTGCATGCATCAGTGAGCCTATTCCACCTTTTTTGTTTTAAACAAAACTATCACAGAACAATTTGTAGCTCATGCTCAGCTTGTGCAAGGTGAATCTGAGCAATAGGAAAGTGGAATGTGGAGCTGAGTCTTGGTAAAACAGCTAGAGAAATGCTAAATTCTAGTGAAAAGAATCATGAAATGGTGGGTTCTGTAAGAACCTACAATATATTTTACCGATATGCATGCTGTAACAACTTATGGGTCATTTCTACAAAAATTTTGAAAACAAGGCATTAGGGAAAGCGAGCCAAAGCATTTTTGTATTATTACCCCTGGTGACTTTTGCATATTATTCGATAGCTAAAGGTACATTCATTATGTACCTTGAAGAGGCGACAAAGGTTTTATGAAAATGGAAATATTTTTTCCCGGTTCCATGCTTTAAAGTACACATTTACAATGTTAGCTAGCAAATATTGCATAGTTATGAAATTGAACACTTGTCTTTTAGAAAAACAGAAGAATCCACATTGGAGTGCGTCGGTACTTGTTGAACATTGTGGGCGAAGCGCAAAAAACATAGACGGAAAAGAGGAGAACGACACAAGACAGGCGCTAAACTTCAACTGGCTTTTAATCGCAGAAATCACACGCAAGAAAACTAACAAACAAAGCAACCATGGCAAAACACAGCCTGATAACAAAAGAACGAACACCACATCCAACTGTGAACAGGCGAGGAACGTGCACCACATGGGTGACGTGTCCCTTTGCAAACAACCTTGCTGCACCACGCGCATGCCTACCCCTTTTCCAACAAGTGTATTTCATTATGTGATAGTGCCACAGACGACTGGCTGATGCATGAATTTCCATGTTTATTTATCTGGTAGGCCTCCACCACTTCACGTGCCCTCTGGTTTTTATGACGAAAGATCACGGAAGTTTCACCGAAGACCGGTGCGCAGCCGCAACTTTCGCAGTGCATGGCCAGATGAGAATACGGTGCACCCTTCAGTGAGCTATGATGCTCACGTAATCTTACATTTAGGCACCTGCCAGTTTGGCCTACGTATGCCTTCCCACAACTGGTGGGCAAGCGGTATACTACTCCGCACTCGCAAGGCAGAAATTTCATTTTGTGCTTCACATTACATGTGGCTCTCTTGGATGAATTGTCACGGTTTTTTCTAGACACTGCAGCGCAAATTGTTCCTAATTTACGACGCGACGTGAAAACCACTTCAACCTTGTAATTCCTGGCCGCTTTTTTCAGGCGGTGAGACAGAGCATGGACATAGGGAATGGCCACCACTTGCTTGGTATCAGCCTTGTCAATGCCTTCCCCGCACTCAACAGACTTGAGGCTTTTTAACACTTTTTCACACGACAGTGAAATTACTGAATTGGGATAGCCAACTTCTTTCAGTCTTTTAATTTGCGATGTCGCGCTCGCTTGCAAGGAGTGAATGCAAGATTTTGATAGAGCAGACCGCAAGCATGATGTGGCTATGCCTATTTTTACCAGCTTGGAGTGACTGGATCTGAAGTCTAAGATAGGTTTCATTGATCTTGGGAGATACTGCCAGCAGACATGGGCGCCAGAAAAATCGAGCCTGTGGTGGAGGCCTACCAGATAAATAAACATGGAAATTCATGCATCAGCCAGTCGTCTGTGGCACTATCACATATGACAATACACTTGTTGGAAAAGGGGTAGGCATGCGCGTGGTGCAGCAAGGTTGTTTGCAAAGGGACACGTCACCCATGTGGTTGCACATTCCTCGCCTGTTCACAGTTGGAGTGGTGTTCGTTCTTGTTGTTATCAGGCCTGTGTTTTGCCGTGGTTGCTTTGTTTGTTAGTTTTTCTTGCGTGTGATTTCTGCGATTAAAAGCCAGTTGAAGTTTAGCGCCTGTCTTGTGTCGTTCTCCTCTTTTCCGTCTATGTTTTTTGCGCTTCGCCCACAATGAATCTCCACCATCTAGCCCAATTTTCAGTTTTGTTGAACATCTTGACAGGATAGCACAGCTACTCAAGAAAGAGCACATAGCGAGCTAAACTCAAAACTAACTTTTTTTAGAAATCACGCAGACGCTTAAAATATCATCTGAACCCAAGTGTTCGCACAGAGATAACATCATCTACAGTGCATGTGCAAACAGCAAAATGGAATAATCAAACGTACACCCAGGAGGAAAGAGGATCACGAGCTAAGACACCGACACAGAAAGAAGAGAGGAGCATTGTCCGTGTACTTAGCTCGCGCTCCTGTTCCCTCCTGAGTATGTACCAAAATGCCCAGTTTACAAGTATTGCTCAAATATACACCTTCCACATAGTATGAATTCATTCGACAATTAAGTTCCCTGTCAAACAAGGTTATTCAAGGCACCATCACACAGTGCATTACACTTCTCTTTCTGTGGTAGGCCTCAACCTGTGTCGTGAACTGTGCGATATACACAGATTCCTGGTATCTTTATAGATTGTGGGGTGATAATGTTCCAAAAAATGTGATGAAACATATGACTATCCGATGCCTTCTAATGAAGGCTATCTCCGATTCAGATTATCAAACTCTCAGGCTTATCGATCATCTGACAACAATGCTTTGTTAGAAGGAAATGGGTACTCCCATGTTGCACGACATTGCTTAAAACATGGTTGCACCACAACCTATAAAAACGCCATAAACCTGTACATAGGAGTAAGGTCAGAACAGGGACTATTAAGGCCCACGACATAGAAAAATAGAGCAATGGAATACGCTGTGAAAGTGTGGCCTACAGCTTTGCATGAAAGTAAATTTTCAATGTTGCATCACTTCATAACATAGCGGTAGAATATATGTTTCATTGCCTCCTTTTGCTGTTTGTCAATGCCTGTAGATGACGTCATCTATGCAAGAACGTGTGGTTACACATATATTGAAATGTTAATGCTTATCGCAGAGACATGTGAAGGCAGGACGAGGAGGGACACACAAAGGTGCTAACTTTCAAGTAATTTATTTGGACTCAGATCCCATACGTTTACAATTTTAAGAAAAGAAAAACTCAGGCATGCACAGGCACAGCTGCGTCCAGGAAAATAGTTCTTTCTTTGTTAACTATAGTGACGGCACACTAACACAATCTTGGCAAAGATAATGACTAGTTGCTGATTCAATAATCAATCCAATGTACAGTATAGTATTATCACTGTGTGGCTAACCGGCAACTGCTGCCTCTTTTTGCATTGTTGCAGTGTTTCCCTGAGCCTTCCTTTGAGACAATGGTCCATTTTCCCTAGATAATGCTTACCCCATAATAGGGGTATCTGATAAACGATGCCTTCTTTGCAAAGCATGTAACGGTCCTGCGAATCTTATCAGCCAAACCTCCTTTGAGCAACTACATGGGTTGCTGCTCTTGCATAGTTTAGTATGCTTATTTGAACCGGGATCACAACGCTGCTGTTTGTCTTAGCACCAACCATGTTTATGCTGTCTGATATCCTGTGCAGATGTGGCATAGCAGAAACATATTTCGGCGATCAAGATTCGGCGTTGTTTTGGCCTAGCAACTGTAGGTGGTTTTCTGAGTAGGGCTTCTGCAACCGTACAGCAAGGGGAGCAGGATATCCTGCTTGCATCCACAAGCAGGATATAATTACGGCTCGTCCACAAGAAATGGGAACAGGTATTTTTTAAGGCGTTATCGATGGGCAGTGGCAGACAATGCAACTTTTTACCATTATTGAGTGGGAGGAACTAAAAGGTAAGAATGGCTTGTTTCCCCTCAGTTCGTATGACTAGCACATGCAGTTTTTATGCATATTAAATCTTACATTCAGGAACCTGATAGTACACATACTCGCCGTGCTCGAGGGTAAGCACCATTGGGTGTAAGTAATCACGTGCAAGTGTTACGATGTTAGTGGCTTCAGATTCGACAGAACCTTTGTGGTAATCTATAAAGAAAGAGGTAGTCATACTCATATCTTAAAACCCCTGTGCTTGTATATTGCACTAAAAATCCTGTTCCCATTTCT